>NC_050586.1:46712500-46745000 GCF_013368585.1 Megalops cyprinoides
TAAACATGCCCCCCAACTGTACTCTCTGTGTTGCAATGGGTGGAATGGAGAGGAAAACAAGACAACAGCATTTGTCTTACACATGTAGAACTGTCATACATATGGAGCACCTCAAAAGAAGTTTGGTGTGCAACCTCAATATACCTAAACCTCAACAGAAGTCTATTTAAAAACAAAAACATGTTTATACTTGGATGTTTTAAGAAAAACAGTGGTTCCCAACCTTTTTTCCTTGGAGCCCCCCCTACTTGTATCTAAGAAAAGCTGACCCCCCCTAGCCCGCACACACACATATACCAAAAGTGATGCATTCCAAATCTCACTTTTCAATTGAAAAGATTTATTTCAATGCGCAAAGGGAGACTTGTGTGGGTGGAGCGACAATGCATTCCGAGATCTTCAAAATAATTTGTTATGTTGGCCACAAGTGAGGGTTTAAGTACCTTGTCTGCGGTATACCAAATGGCAGGTGTGAACATTCCCATCGGGAAGTGCATATCACACCTGGATGTCCTGGGGACACCCACTGGGTCAGCTACCGGGGACATCCCTTTGAACCCTACATGTGACTGGCTGTCTCTAACAGTCAGAGGGCTATTGCAGAGTGCGTGTGTGGGAACGTAAATACAAAATGTAATTCAAACGAAATGCAATTTAAATATAATGGAATTGGTTCAAACCTATCAATGCACATATAAATATTTGCGTGCATACATGTGTGTGTATATGCTTGTATGTGTATATACAGTATGTATGTATTTTTTTCTTTCCTTATGTTTGTGTCAACAGGTGTATAAAATACACACACATAAAAAAAGAAATATATACATATAGCTGCAAGCAGCAATGAAGGGGCCAAGCACCACAGGGCCACAGGTAGACAATCAGAACAACCGCTGAACAAGACACCAGTCCATCACAGGGTGAACAGACACATTGACACCCACTCTTACACTCACACCTATGGGCAATATAGCATGTCCCAAATAACATTACCTGAATGTGTTTGGACTGTGGTAGAAAAGCAGAATACCCAGAGGAAAGCCACATGAACACAGGGACAAGGTACAAACTGAACGCAGACGCACCCAGAACTTGAAACCTCCATATTGTTAGGCAGTAGTGCTACCCATTTGAACCACCATACTGCCCCCCACCACATATATGTCAAGCTTAAACATAAGCAGTGCCATAAAATACACTGTGCCTTAAAAGTGGCCTTAAAAATTCTTTTGTGCCAGGGTAATGGGGATTTAAATGATTTTTAAATGGTATAGCACCCCTAAGTGGCCACATTTCATGAATACCCAATATGCCTAATACCAACAAAGTGTACCAAGTTTGGCATCAGTCTAACAAAGCAGTGCTGAGATATGACTCACTTACTGTTTTGGTGTCTTCACCATGGAATTTCATTGGACGACAGCGGCCGTATCGTTTGTCCTAGCAAAATTCTTTGAATAACTTTTGGTCAGACCCCTCTGTAGATGATACGTACCAAATTGGGTGGTGATAGGATCAATGGTCTAGGACTAGTTCACAAAAGTAGGTTTTTCGAAAAATTCAAAATGGCAGAAAATCTAATGTGGCCGACTTTAATGCATTCGAATCGGGATGACCCAAGGATTCAGGGGAAAAAAGATCACAACCGTAGGACAAATGGTTCAAAAGTTGTAAGCAAAAATGTACCTTGAAGTTTGACCTGTTGGTGGTGCTACACAGTTGGATGGATTGACCCCAAATTTGATGCCTCACACACACACATCACACACACATCCTTACCAAAAGAATAATAATGATTCATTATCAGTGTAATAAGTGATTAATCAGCACCTATACATGTAGCTCTGTCCTAGATCTCCCTCAGACCAATGAACTAAAACAGGGGCAGTTTGTTGCATATCCACATGCACATGCACATCATGTGAACACTGGTTTTGACACAGCTATACAGTATGTGTTGTAACAATAACAAACAGTAACAATAACAATCAATAACTTCTTCCTTACGTTTTTTACTCTGTGTCATCCTGTTCATTCATAAACTAAACTGATTTGCCGTTTAGCGCATATGCTAAAACGGTGCGATTACAACACTAGATTGGAAAAATACTAATTTTAGTTTTGAGGAAACAGCAATTTAACATTAAAAAATATATCACATGCTAACTGAAAACTATGAGAAGCTTAATAACGCTAATGAAAACATAACGAACCACGTAACGTAACATGTACGCTACATAAAAAGTAAGTTACTTGCGAAAGAGTTAAATAGTTTTATATACAGACTTTTGATTATCCAGTAAGTGTGTTATTATGATTTTATTTAACATGTGCAAATCTAATTTTGACGACCTCACAACCTCACAGCAAACAAAGCCTTGCGCACCCCCTGTGATCATTTGGACCCCAGGTTGGGAAGCATGGCTCTAGTTGATCAAACAAGCTGGTTTTAAAATCAGTCAGGTTTTCATCACTTTATCCATAGACAGATCTTTGACCACTTAAGGACACTAAGAACCCCACATCCTGAAGAGAACTCTAGAAAGTAAGTCTCTTAATTGATTGTACAGAAACACGTCTTCTTATTGCGACTCCCTCGTCTCTCTCTTTCCAGGGATGGACATTCCCGAAAACACAAAAGCAAACATGTACCCACAGGACCAAGTGGTGCCTGTGGGCAGCGAGCTGACCTTCTGCTGCATTGTGGAGGAGAAGAAAAATTTCAAGAGCATTTGGTACAGGAATGAGCCCATGAACCACACCCGGCTAAGCAGGCGGAGCTACGCCAGCACCAAGACCAATCAGCCGTCCTCCATCTCCTCTGGGACCAACGTATTCTGCTTCAATGATGACAATCTAAGCGTCGGGACTGTTGTGTTTGTTGGCTGTGAGTAAATATCCCAGCATTCATTGTCCTCAGTCATAATAAAGTGCCTACATAGATACTGCTGCATGCTCCTTGGTCACCTTACTCCAAATCAATGCTCTGGGCAGCGGTCCATGGAAGTCAAAAAGGCCATTTAATAGTAAAAGAAAATTACCGTACATTTTACAATTTTTACAGCAAAATGTTGTTGCCTAAACCAAATCTCACCAGTTTAATATAAAGGGTGTAGTGAGCATTTCATCTTAGTAAGATGTGTCAGAAACATTACAAGTAATGTTTTGGCATTTATATAACATACCAATAGCCAGCAAAGTTTTTTAACATTTGTGGGGTGATCAAAGCAAACCGTAATTAAAAGCTTGTAAAAAAATTATAAAAACTTTCCCTTCCCTGAAACATGAAGGAATGACCTGGAAACCATCTGTCAGTACTCTTGGCCACCTAACTCCTAATTCATAGGAGTGTTACATGCTGTATAAAATGTAAACATACCACTTTTCTGAATTGTTGCCTTGGAACGTGCAGCTGGTGTAAATGTAAGTGGTGAGACATCGTCTTCTGCTCTCACCCCTGACAGACCCTCCTCATGACAGGGACTTGGTGTGTGAGACCCGAGACCTGGAGTCAGTGGAGTGCCAGTGGAACAAGGGTCAAGACACGTCCCTGCGAGGACCTCGCCGGACCATCTACACCCTGAATGGAAGGTATCCCTCCCTGAAACCCACCATCCCCAAACTTGTCATCGCTCTTTCTGTCCCTCAAACAAACCATGTCCCTGCAGTGTAGAGGTCCATCCTGGTATTCAGTTGTAATAATTGAATCCATGACTTGATGTGAATCTCACTGTTGTTCAAGATATATTACCAAAACTCACAAAACTCATTTCTCCCAATAGTATCAGCTTTTACAGTAGTCAAAGTACAGTATCTGTAGAAGTATGAATACTTATTTGTCCTTTTTCAGCAATTGTACAGATGCTAATCAAAACAAACAACCTAAATACCAATGCTGGCTCAATGTCACTTTGGACAAAGGGGAAAGAAACTGGACTCTTGAGGCCAAAAACCCTCTAGGCACTATCCAGGTCACAGATACAGCAGATCTGAGTCTCAGAGGTGAGTGCTCCTGGTCCCATACAGATGTGGTCTGTCAATATAGCGTTCATAATCCCACTGACTGCTGTCATTGTTCTTTACATTGTATATTTTCACACCATACCCCTTATCTGGGACAACTTACATATTTTAGAGATTGCATTTTGCAGTTTGCACTGTAGGCCCAAGTTTTCTTTTTTAGTGTTTTACTTCATTTTTTTCCACCAATCATACATTAAGCTTACATCTCTGCAACACCCTCTGTACTCATGTGGGAAAACTGAAGCACGGTGAGAGCAAGCCTCTGCACACTCGCACATGGCCAATAGCTATTTTTAGCACTAGGGTCCCATAGCGCACCACAGTGGAACAAACACTGTCTGGCAGGTGGGAAAAGGTGCAGGTGGCTTGTAGGTGTCTCATATGCCACTAGAGGGTGCTAATTAGAGGTGCAACATGGGGACCCTGACTGACATAACCAACACTACCCCTGGATTATGGACGTACCTTAAGTTTACCGCACCAGAGTGTCACACTGGGATTCATTTACAGGACTTGCTTCCCCTGACTGTACCTGCTACTAAAACTACGCCACACTGCTGGCCACTAATGACGTGAACCTATTTCATGTACTCGGGCAGTCGATCTGTCTGACTCTCACTGATCTGTCTTTCCTGTTTGCTCCGCAGTGCGGCCCTATGCTCCACTGGATGTGGCAAAACTGGAAGTGCATGCCAGAAATGCCAGTGTGCATTGGAGCTGGGGACAGAGAGGGTACAAGGCATTACCACTGCTGTGCCAGGTGCAGCTGGTCAGTAGTGGACACATAGTCACGGTGAGTAGACCCTTACGGTAGAAGTAGAGGGAATGGGACACAGACTGTAGGATGTTTTCAAAGCAGGTTATTACATACGGTTTGAAGAGTCCCTGTCTGACAAATGTTAACCTTACAGTTCACTTAGCGTAATTATCTAAATGCAGCTGAAAAAGGGTTTTTAGGGAAAAACGTATATTTCAAAATGAGCGTCTGGGGAAATTGTTCAGTTGGAGGTGCTAAGCACACATCTAACACAGTAAATGCTCTTACAGTGCAGTTTCAACAAATACACGTTAATGGGCGTCCAGTCTGTATAATATGATTTACGATGGTCTACTTGATACGCATAAAGCCATACAATCTGAAACCTGGACAACTTGTTCCTTTTTGCTGTTGAAATGATCATTTAAATAACTGTATAACATTCTCACTATATTTAAGCAATCTGAGAGTTTTGTACCAGGACAGAGTGAGTAGTTCAGATTTCAGAAAAAAAGTGTGATGGACATTGAGAAATGGGCAGAAAGCACTGCGGAGCCAATGACATTGGCTGAGCTGTGAATGTAACTCTCTTTTTCTGAACGGAAAAAGAAATGAAAGAAATGACTTTGTATGTATTTATATGCTTCAAATTTTCAGCTTTTAGATTTACCCTATTATATTTCCCCTGTAATTACTTCACATTTGTGTGAAGTGGCATGGTTGCCCTCATCCACATCATTATCCTTAAATTTTTTCATCTGCTCTTCCCTCTAGAATAGTTCCTGATTTTTCTCCAGTATTTTTTCAAATTATCTCCCAGTGTCAAATTTCACTCTCCTGGGTAAAGTTTTGGGGGAACTGATGGCCCTTTAGCTTGGCTTCCAATAGCATCTGACAACTATGTGACAGTAGAAACATAACCCATCTAATAAAGCTGGATTACATGGCAGTGTTTAACTCCATAGACCACAGAATACTCCAGAATCAAATGGTTTGTCTGGTACAACACTGCAATGGACCAGGTCTTATTTTTCCCATCTTAACAAACACTGTTTATCACAAAATATGCATCCTCGTAGGTCAAACCAGCTGGGAGAAAGCAGCTTGAGTCCCTCAAGGGTTGTTCTGTGGCCCATTTCTGTTTAATATTTTAAGAAAACCCCATTAGACTGTGACCAAAAATAGGTCAGACTTATGGATCCGACTTCCCCCATTTTACACTGAATACACTGAGCCATGATTTCTTCTGGTATTTCAAGATTATTTTATGACATATCAAGAATATTGTATGAAATATCAATATCTAATATCAAGACATTTATGGCTTTGCACCATACTAGTCTGATTTCAGTATACCCCAGCTTATACCTCTCAGTACCAAGGAGAATGTTCTGTCTGACTTGTCCTTAGACTGTTGGTAAACAGTGCTTTGGTCACCAGAGTCCTGTGCAAATGTTTATCAACATCAATTAGAGTCTCAGGCTGTGTAGATTTTCCCAGGTCAAGAAGTTAAGTATGTATTCATCATAGGAAACAGAGTTTGGGTTCAGCATATGAACTAGTTGCAAGTTGAAACTGAGGTAGTAGTAAACATAACATTCTTCTTATTTCTTTTGCATTTGCCCACATTAACTAGGATAAAAGTAGCACACATGCTCTGTCACCACGCTTAGACAGGGCAGGGGCACAGGGGGTGGGCAGGTGCTGTGGTCTTGGTGGTGGGCCAAATTATATCATAAGTGCTTACTGTTCTGTCCTTACAATCCTAGACAGTGTAATGTGTGTTATCAGTGTGTTAGGCATGTTGTGTGCAACTCCAATTGGGTAAGATTGTTTATAGACTGGATTGTGACTGAGATGAAAAAAAGGATGATTTCATTTCCAAGAAAAAAATCAGAATCACCATTAGGCAATTTGTCTGGCTCAGACTTACTCAGAGAGAAGAACTGATTGACGTCAGTAGTGCTACCTATTGTCTTTGCAGGGAGCAAGAGAAATTGTCACCCTGTGGCAAATGATGGTAATTTTGTGTATTGCAATGTTTTCCCCAGAGAGTATGACTTTAGGAAAATGTTTATATTGCCCATCCCTGTAGTATCACTGTGCTCATTCTAAGGGGTCAGGGGGTGTATTAAATCAAACATCTCTTCTCTTCTTATCTAGCGTAATTACTCTGGTCCAGGACTGTCACAGGCAGTGATGGAAGGCCTACAGCCTGATGAGGTGTATGTTGTTCGAGTCCGCTGTGGCTCACAGCAGAATTTCTGGAAATGGGGGGATTGGAGCTCAGACTACATCTTTAGAACCGAAGAAGACTGTAAGTACCTCTGATGAAGAAAAACAGAAAATATTGAAACTGTGATATCAAATGGCATATAACAACATATGCAGATGCCAACCAAGTCAAAAAAGCAAGAGGTGTCAGGAGGCAGTGTGGAGCATTATGTGGGTCTGTTACCAGAAGATTGCAGGTTCATGTCGTGAGTGGAACCTTTAAAGGAATGTAAATATCCAGCTTTTTTAAAGAAATGTAAGGCAAATAGACCAATCTGAGGAAGAATTGCCAGCAAATCAAGTAAATGTAATAAAATAACCTTGCTCTCAATGTTTGGTGTGAGAAGTGAAAGTGTCTGGCCTGCATTAGACATAAGCATGACAAAAAACAACTGGTGCAATTAAACAAAATCTTTCAAAAAATGTGAGAGGGCCATGGTAAAGTATGTCTAATTACACACAGAATGATCTGTGGGCCAGTTGTTGCCAATGCTTGTGGAAGTAATATGAAAAATGTTTATGATTATTGCGCGCATTCTTGTTGTATACAGGAATGTAGGACATCACGGAGTCTTACCTTGAGTTTTGTGTCATCTGTTCTCAGGCCCTGACGCTCTCAACATATGGATACGGTTGGACACTAACCAGTCAGGTTATGTAATGTGGAAAGTGAGGTGGTGTTAGTTTCATTTCCCTCCTTGTGGGTTATCCACTACTTTAGCATTAACCAGTGGTCCTGTGCTCAAAAGACCAGGCAGTGAACGCTAAGAGTTGGGGTCCAACACTGTGTAGAACTGAATGTGCTTGTTTACATGATCCATACATGATCCATAATTACAGTTAGACCTCTCTTTGTTGAATTCTGGTTCAGGCGCATTCATAATTCTGTTTAGCTGTTAATTTCATACCGTCTGTATTTGTTAGCACTCAGGGGATATCTGCCATATGTCCTTGAATAAAGAAATGAGTTGTTGAAGGAGTGCCTGCTCTAATAACAAGTAAAAAGCAAGTAAAGGTAGTTCCTTAGCATACTTATAATGAAGCTAAGAGTAATTAGTTGTTTAGTTTTTGTGGGCCTGTTCCATTTTGAACATGAAAATCATGTACAGCACTTGACTTTTGTTACCTACATGTATATACCGTTTGCCTTAATACAGCGACATTAAAGAAACATTGTAACTTATTTCTTTTTCCAACACATTTTCCAAAAGCCCAAATGCCTTCAAAGACTTAAGTTTTCATTTTAATACTGATATATACCATATTATGAGCTTTTCAGTACTAGCTTGAAGCTAATAACATCAAAAGAATATCCCCTTGGGAGGTAAAGGTAGGCTTTGGTGACTGAAACACTGAGCAAATGTTTCTACTCTCCTGGCATCCTTCAGCCCCTCTCAAAGAGCGAGAGTCATGGTCAGATCAAGAGTTACGAGGTGACCCTCGGGAGCCCAGGAGAGGAGGGCGCAAAGATACATTTGCTCTCGCAGGACCAGCGCAGCGCCCCCTTCCACCTGGAGGGCAACGACACCGAGCAGGTCATCGTGGTCAGGGCCCGTAACTGCTACTCGCTGGCGAATCCCTCCAGCCAGCATCACCATCCCGAGGTTCTCAGCAGGTGAGCTGGAGAAGAAGGAGCCGGTGGAGAGATAGCCGGTGCTTGTGGCTGAAACACCAGGGCCTCGTGTTGAAGTGTGGATGTCAGCTCATTAAGGTTTGTGGCAGCATAGCATAGTGGTAGGAGCAGGGTTATAACCAAAAGGTGCTGGTTCGATTCCCTGCTGGGGCACTGCTGCTGTACCCGTGGGTAAGGTACTTAAGCCACACTAGCCTCAGTAAATATCCAGCTGTATGAATGGATAACATGTGAAAACTGTGACCTGTGTCAGTCGCTCTGGATAAGAGCATCCGCTGAATGATAATACAGTGTAATAATGTAATGTTTGCATAGCTCAGGGCTAAGGCTCTCATGAAGCTGTGTTTCAGATCATGGATGTGTTCTGTACATACAATGACAGACTTTTTGGACATGTTATGTAGCTTAGTGTACTTCATTTTGAAGCCTGAAGGTGCTCTTCAGGTGTCCCAAATAGTCCCTCTTGTTAGTAATGACTCAAAAGTATAGCTATCAGGAAAAAGCTGCAGCAGCATCTGACATTAAGAACTTAACCTTGATGCTACAATGCCACTTTCTGAACTCTCCATCTCTTGCTGTAACAGATGAAGTGCATGCATCTTATGAGGTGTTGGGCAGAGATGGTGGCTTTGACCTGTTCTGGCCCGCTGATGCCAATTCCAGCTGTGGGTACGTGGTGGACTGGTGCCCAACCAGCAGTGGGCAGAACTGCAGCCTGGACTGGGTGAAGGTGCCCACCGCAAACACTAGCGCCAGAATCCAGTCAAGTGAGTCTGAGATACCGGTTACAGCAGTAACGTGGAAGGTCTTCCATGGCTGTCATTGGTCATATTAATACTCCCGTGCGGCTTGTATAAGGTGCTTTTTTGACACTGTGGCTATTTGCTGTTTAGTGTGCCGTTGGTTAAGTTATGACCAGTTATTTCTTGTGGAATGGTATTTGTGTCTGCGTGTCTGATTGTTGTGCTTCTGTCCTTCCCAGAGTTTGTGCCAGGGGTGCGGTACACCTTTTCCATCTATGCCTGCACCTCTGGAGCCCCAGAGCTCCTGGAGAGGAGGGAGGGATATGTCGAGGAGCTGGGTGAGGAGGCACTGACAAACACTCTCTCCCTGTTCTGCACTGACTCCTTTCTTCCTGTGTTTAACTGCTCTTCTCGCTCACTGTGCATACTGACTCTTCTCTTTCACTGCGTGTACTGACTCTTCTCTCTCACTGCGCGTACTGACTCTTCTCTCACTGTGCGTACTGACTCTTCTCTCACTGTGCGTACCGACTCTTCTCACTGTTCATACTGACTCTTCTCTCTCACTGTACATGTTGACTCTATTTCATTTTCCTTTTTGATTTTCCCAATGTTTACTACCTCTCCTCTCCCATTTTGTAGCCCCTCTTCAGCAGGTTTCTGGTCTGAAAGCGCAACAGATTGGCTCAGGTGTTCTGCTTAGCTGGAATGGGATTCCATTGGAAAGCCAGGGGGGTTTTATCCGTGGTTACATCATCTACGTCTCCAACAGCTCCCACCTCATACCAATAGGTAATGCCTGCCTGAACACTCTCTCCATGCTCTCCGAAACACATTCGTAAATATTGTGCCTCCTACACTGTCTCTTTTGATTTGACACATCTTCTCCTGTAATGGCTGTGCTTTGCCAGCAAACATCACAGATCCTAATGCCAGGAACCATACGGTGACACACCTGTCCCCGAGTACCTACAAGTTCACAGTGAAGGCTTACACATCAGCTGGACAGGATGGAGGGAACACAATATCTATCAAGCTGGACCCATTCAGTAAGTGACCCTGTTCCCAATCGCTCTGCAATCCTGTATGGCATTTGGCTGAAATGTAGCGTACAATGTACAAATACAATGTATTTACCCCTGTGCCTGTATCACTACTGCCCTGCAAGACAACTTGCTTCAGGCATGTTAGGACACAGCTGGAAAATTGCATGTGAAAAATGCCATTTGTTACATACATGCAGTAGCTGTACTAATAAAAATGTAACAGTTCCATTATACTGTGGTATAGTGCTGCATGCCAATTTAAATAACAGGCTTCTCAATGTTTTGCATATTTTTTTATACAGCTTGTTAAGCGATATCGCACCCTACAAATGATGCAGTGCAAAACTGTTTTAGTTGCTTGCTTCAGAAATAAAATGTCATTAATGTTAATTAATATAGGTAAATGGACCAGGAACCTTGATTTTAACTGTTCAGAATCTGGAGGGAAAAGGTGACATTGTCATTACATCCCTAACATGTTCCCCCTCTTTTAGCTGATTGGCTGATTGTGGAGATCCTCGTTTCCTTGGGTGTTATGACGTGCTTCCTGCTTATCATTACCAGCATCTGTTACAAGAAGCGGAAATGGTAAGAAATGGCTTGGATTTTTGAACTCTTCTTTTGGTGATCTTTGGGTATCCTTCAACTGAGGATACAAACGTGGGGGAATATCCCTTCTCTTCTGACATGGGTTACCTTTAGAGGCTGTTGGGCAGTATTATTGTGCAGTACAGGTAGCTGGAGCCATAATCTCAGCTATGTACACTGTTAAATGGTCTCTGTGATCCTCTACCTTGTGACAGGGTGAAGAAGACATTCTATCCTGAGATTCCAGAACCCAAGCTTCCAGAGGATTGGCCCACCACACAAGTGAGTTCTCATATTATATATATACTGTATAAAAACCAATATTAGCAATGATAGAGATACTAGCCAAAATGACTGAGGCTTCAATTTTTCATTTAAAAAAATTCAGTAATGGACTGAAATGTTTTATTTATACCGCTCACTCGTATTGTTGCTTGTTCAGGCTGAATGGGGAAACTTTTTAACCACTTAAAAGTATCTTGAGAGGGATAACAGAATTAACTTGCTGAGTCTTTTAAACCCAGTTTAATACAAAGCATTAATCACATCCATTGTGTGGTACAACAAGGTTCTTGATGGTGATTGACGCATATCCATCTTTTTCTCAGGGGACGTTTGGTGGCCGGACATTGGACGTGGTGCCCTGTCCCCACAACCCCGTGCACATTGTGGAGCGGGTGTCCGGCAAGCCAGGGCTGGAGGTGACACCGGAGGATGACGAGGAGCAAGCCAGCTCAGAGGACGATGGGCCTGTGGACACGTACTCCTCAGGCCCTGTGGCCCTCAGATACTATAACCTGGTGGTGGGTGATGGCTCACAGGGGCCCCCCTCCACCGACACCTCCTCCTCATCCTCTACCAGCTCCATGGGCTCCACCCGCACGGAGGTCACCTACACTGGGATCCAGACATGCGGCATCTCCTCTGAGGCACCCTCTCACCAGGAGATCCCCGCCGGGGGCGGGTACAGACCCCAGGTGGATCCCGCCTCTGCCTCCACCCCCACCCCTGCCCTCGGCCCCGCAGAGCCCGTGGGGGACCAGGCGGACCCCGCGGACCTCCCCCTCTTGGGCACCTTCGGAGGCTACCAGCCCCAGTGCTCATGGAGGATGGACTCTCCCGAGGCGGGCAGCCTGAACAGCTCCCTTGGTAGCCCCACCTCGGTCAGTTCCTCCCAGTTTCTGCTCCCAGACCCTGCCTCCGAGGAGGGCGACGACCGCGCACCCTCCACCACCTGGTTCCACAGCCTGCTTTCGGGCAAGCCCTGATCACTCCTGGGGCTAACTTGCAGCTTGTCCTGGGGAATCTGGGTTTATTTCAGGTCACTAGCACGTTAAAACATTGTTTGACATTCTTCCAAGCTCTTGCCCGGGAAAAAGACTTCTCATAATTATTGCTGCATTATCAGGCGTGTGCGTATGTTTTGACAGCAGAGGGGTATGAAAACTGAAATACTACTGACAGAGGGAAGGCATTGGTCTCTTTTATTAAAGGGAGTGTGCGGTAAATTGCTTTATTTTTTAAGGGAATGCTCGCATCCACTTTGGCCCTTCAGTGTCACCAGGTTCTTGTTTCCTTTCCCTTTTCCCCCACCAAAGCAGTATTCATTTTTGTGTTTTATGTAGATATAAAACTAAATTAACTTGTTTTGACTTATCGTCACACTGTCATTTGCACAGTGAAAATGTCACCAAGATAAGCTTATTAGTCTATAAAACTGCCAAAAACTCATATAGGTGTTCACTGTCTGGTAGCCCAAGTAATGACCTTGCTTTGCATGGAAAATCAGCTTCATTTCCCTATATTACTTTGTTCTTGTCCAGTTTGCACAAGTATCCATGATTTGGGCAGCTTGTTTAAATTCTGTGGTTAATCCTACTTGTTGTGTTAAATTGAGATGTTGAGGCATTATTCCTAATTAATCTGTTTAAAAATTATTTTTGACAGCTATAATCTTAGTTCTGAGAGTTCTAATCGTTGTAAATTGAATTTTGATGTATGTTTGTCTGAATATTTTTCTCCTTAATGCTACTTTTTCCTCATAGTGAAATCACTGAACTGAATTAGTGTAGAGTCTGTTTGCTTAATTTCTGGCATTGTTTTGTATAATCCAGAACTTCCGACGTATTTTTATTGAATTGAGATTCAGGGGCGAGTTGTCACTCACTGCTAATGATGTCACTGAGTTCACAAAGCATGTCGTTAACACTAATAAATGGGAAAAGCGTCATTCATAGTCATAGATATGAATTTACAGTATGTATTTAACCATGATAACTGTGAATGTGTTATTGCCACACTAAATGAAAACTGTGCTCGATGCATCTTTAAAGGCACCCTGGGTGGTTCTGTCAGGAAATGAGACTCAGGGAAGGTGTTGATTGTGCATGCCAAGTATTTAAACATCTGTCTCGTAACCTTGGCATATGCTCGGAATGCCCAATGAAACTGTTTCCTTGGGGTTAGCTCAATCTTGGTTTACTTTTCCTTCCTTTACCCAGAGAACACTAAATTCATTTCAAGCTTAAATGAGGTGAGTCATGTTCAGTGATAACGATGAGGTGAACTACTGATCCTTTTTGCAAAGAACGACCCTAAGTGCCCTTTAAAAAGCTGCTCTTCCACTTCAGCAGATTCACTACACAAAAGTTTACAGTACCCTCGTGTGTGTTTGCTTCTGTGTGTGTGTTGTGTGTGAGAGATGCTATTGGCTGCTCTTCCTCTGTAGAAGTCATCTACTGGTGTTCAGAGGCCAGCAAGGACGCAGTGCGTGCAGTTGCAATATGTGACTCAATGCGTCGACTGACCAGATGAGGTCATCGGGAGCGATGCAGCTTGGCGTGACTCGCTGTGGCTGTGTTTGCACTGGTTGCTGAGGAACAGGACCCAGGAAACAGCTCGTGTCACTGGGGGGGGGGGGGGGGGGGGGGGTGGATGGGTGGGGGTGGGGGTGGTGGTGGAGGAGTTGACCTGACTTGATGGACTGGAAGGATATCCCTGCATTATCCCATAAACTGAGCCTTGAAAAGTGAAGCTTTAAATACTACTGTGACATGGAGGGATCCTGAGAGGCGGCACTGCTGATGTGACATTAAGAGGGAGCAAATCCTATTCTAAAGTTGTGTGCCGAGGGGTTGGTCCGTGGTGTAGAATAGATGACGAGGCTCGTCACGGAGGTGGAGCTAAGTGCGGAGTCATTTCAGAAATAGGCCAGAATTTTCTCTGTTTGTGTATGTGGTAGCATTGAACAATACTAAGCCCCAATGCCTCACTGTCCTGCCCTAACTCTGTCTCAAACAAATCTTATCGAGTGACACTGTGTGTTTTTATTTGTGCTGTGGTTTAGAGAGACGCTTTCCTACACTGGGCTGCAGAGGCTGGAACCGTGGGATTGCTTTGAGGTTGTGCTTAATTCAAACAGGCTGGCAAATGCTCTGGGAGTAGTCAGGGACAGGAAGCGGACAGGCATCCACCATTATCTTAGATAAGGTTCCATTACATTATTGTCATTTAGCATATACTCTTGCCCAGAATGACTTACATATGTTACAATTTTTACATACTATCCATTTATACAGCTGGATATTTACTGAGGTAATTGTGGTTTAAGTACCTTACCCAAGGGTAGAGCAGCAATGCTCCAGCGGGGAATCAAATCAGCAACTTTTTGGTTACAAGCCCTGCTCCTTACCACTATGCTGTAATGCTAGATAAGGTATTCAGTTTACTTTGAAACCAGTGATGATAATGGAATGTGGTCAAGACCTTTGACAGTAGTCATTGTGTTACAACTCTATTGAAATGAGTTCATTCTCTTTTGGCCTCTTGACTACAACCAATGAGAGGAGCCTTATACACTTTCCAAGTTGCTGTTGCAACCTGTAGCAAAATGGCTTCAACTCCTACTGGACCTGTGCCTGGTAATGTGACTTTTAATAACCTTTGTGGTTGTATTGGTCACCATTTTATGGTACAGTAGGGTTTGGAGCATATAATGCAGTATTCTGGAAGTACTGATGCCACAGCAAGTATGGTTTACTATGTGTAGAGGTTTGGAAAATGAAAAGTGAGTGAATCAGTTGCTGTTTTGTACAGCATTGTGGATGTGCAACACCAAAGCATTCTGGTCAACATCTTGACCTTTCACTGGTTTCAGCTGCCTGCTGTTTTCCAATATGCATGTTATGGAGATCATTTATACAAATATATAACAACTTTACTTAAATAAAATGTTATGTATACTCATATAATCTATATATGGAAACACTAATATTGTACTGACTGTAAGAGCATTACACTAGCCTGGAGTAAGAAATCTTCAAAAATATACTGGCGGTTGTACCTCAAATGTTGAAAATGTAGGAATGTTTACATTCGATGCATTTCACAACTGTACCCATGAAATGGACAGTATTGAGAATCTCTGTTACAACACTAAAATGTTATTGGGAGGGGGGTCTTGTGAACTGTGTAAAATGTGACTGTGCCCACACGATCACTGAAAAGTCAGGCTTGTTACTTGCATCCATCTTAACACACAGCTTAAATAAAAGATGTACTCTACAGTACTGTATGCTTGTGTCTTCATTACTTAAAACCTGTGGACTGGGTTCTGTCTGTGTTGTTTCAGGCTCTGCCCTTGATCCTTTAGTTCCTTCAGATGTCACCCTGTCTTTGGGTCAGCTTTAGCTGGACAGCCAAGCCACAGACATTGTACAGGGTACCTGTTCTCTTGTTATGAATTCAGGGATGGTGGACAAGTGCAATAGAGATATAATCTCAATCTCTGACTGTCTTCAGTGATTGGAAGCAAAAACTTTAAGACTTCTTGAGGAAAGTCAAATATCACATGCAAATTTACAGATGTTCACTTTTGAAATTCAATCACTTTTTTGTCAGATGTTTAGGGGAGAAAAATTATTTAAATAAAATAATTATTTGACAGTCTGTTGCACTACAACAGACTGTCAAACAATTACCAAACAGATAGTTAAATCAGTCAGGCAATCGTATAATTTATTAAAAATGCATTGAAGTGCATCGGTGCAAGAACTTGTCCGACATAGTGCAGCATCATGAACAGCAACATACTAAAATAAAATAAAGTAAAACAAAACAATACTCCATTAACCCTTTCGCACGTACGGTCGCACCAGTGAGATTTGCCGTTTAGCGCGTATGTTAAAACAGGTGCAATTAGACTGGAAAAATTCTAGCTAATTTTAGGAAACAGCGATTTAACATTAAAAATATATATAGCAATATAGCAAATGCTGACTGAAAACTATGAGAAGCTTAATAACGCTAATGAAAACATAACGAACCATGTAACGTAATACGCGCGCTACATAGCATAAAAATAAGTTTCGTGCGAAAAGGTTATAGTGCCACAAGTTATATACTGCCACAGATTTACACCCTTTTTCTTTACGAAAACACACCACCTACTAGCCTGCTGAGAAGCGCTCCCTCCGTAACGCCTGTGATTGGCGAAGGCAACGCGCTTTTCCTCCACTCATGCCGCAGCACAGCGATAAGGGTGCGCAATGGGGTAAGTTGACCAGTTGCTGTGGTAACAAGACGCCAATTGACCTCTGTTGCTGAACGCCACTGCAGTGCCGGTGTTGTTTTCGATTTATTTGCCTGCTAGCTAACGTTAGCTGAAGTACTTTTTAAAGTTACCCGAAATATATGAGGAAGAATATACAAAACGTAATGTCGGATATTCTGTGTCAGTGGATTAACTCGGAGCTTCGGTTATCAAAGCCCGTGGGTAAGCGCGTTTTCTCCCAAAAGTGAAATCATTAATTGGTTAGCTCATGTTGAATTCGAAATAAAGTTTGTTCTGTTATTCTGGACAGATCCGAGCTCATTTGCAAGAGATTTTTCCAGTGGGTATCTGATCGGCAAACTCCTTCAGAAGTATCAGCTTCAAGATGACTTCGACCAATTTTCCAAGAGCAGGTAATGCCAGCGTGCTCCCTGTTAACACATGCCTCAGGACTGAATAAACTTTGCCTTGTAGCGAAATACAATTATTCCTTTTTACACAACCATTTTTATCGTCAGTTTAGTTATGGTTGAACTCACTGTCTTTAGTTTTTGAAAAGAAAACACCAACAGTTTCATTTCGTTTTGAGTCAAAGTTGGGACCAGTGTTGGTTGAATATAGTGGTCGGTCCCCTTCTAGCACGGCGAATTCCAGACTGAACAACTTTACCCGCCTGGAGCCCACGTTACAGCTGCTGGGGGTTTCCTTTGACCTGGGCATGGCCCAGGCGGTGATGCAGGAAAGGCAGGGGGCGGCCACCCGGCTGCTCTACCAGCTGTACATCGTGCTTCAGAAGAAGAGGCGGCTGGGGCTGACGGGCACCGCCATGGAGACCCTGCAGCCCGCAGCCACCGCCCTCTTAAATCGCGTGGAGAACGACATCTTCACCGAAGTGAGCCGGTGGGGGTGGGGGTCGGGATGGGGGTATAAGGCCACAGCTTATACACAGCTTTTCATCTTTTACGCTTGCTTTCACGATTCCACCCGTCCGGCCCCTCGGAGACCGAAGCCGGGTCTTGGACATGGTACGATGTGACGCGTTCCTCCCGTCTTTGTAGCGCCTGAGGACCGTGGTCAAGCGGGAGGCAGACGTGAAGCTGCAGAAGATCTCTCACACGTTCGAACTGAGGGGGCAAGAGATGTACAGGAGGTCTGTCATGGTACAGAATGAGAGCGAACGGAAACGGCAGAGGATCCAGGAGAAAATGCGTCTTCAGGACATTGAGAAGGTAGCAATGCTGCTATAAATATGATTTAATACCGTTGATTGGTGTAGGGCGGAAAATGATAAGCAAATACTGAAGTTGAGTAATTTAATAACAGTAAGAAAACAAGTATTGCTGCCAGCTAGAGTCCAGCACATAGGATTTCAGAACAGCACCATACCTTTTAGGACCTTTTGCATGCAAGGAAAACATAACAGAAGCATCAATTTTGCTCAGAGGTCGTCAGGTTCGATATCCACCAGACATTTTCCCTGATCATAGATTAAATACAGAGTGAATACAAAGGTCATTTTAAACTGAATTTAGAGTCATCTTGATTACATTTAGAATTACAGAGAAAATACAAAGACACTTTTAGTGAAAGTAGTTGAAAGTAGTTGAAAGACAAATATCGGTAGTACTATCTCCCTTTTTCTTCTCTGTTATAATATACAGTGTAGACCTGCTGTAGCACCTTACTCTTTTACAGTGAAGGGTGCAATAGTTACAAGGGTTACTTGTGGTGATCATTGTTCACACCACACAATTCTCTCTCACGTGTACAGATTTATCCATGTTTACAGATACCACCAAGTGCACGGTTCCCTTTGTTCAAAAGGATAAAGAGGCATCATGTAATGACAGTGACAATAGTATCTCCCTGCTTGTCACAGCACCGCCTGGCCTGCAGGAAGCAGCTTGAGATCATGACCCGGATACAAAGTGCTATTGTCCAAATCCCCAAGCCCCCACCCAACCGCACTCTGAAGGCCCTAGAGCGCCAGCGGCTCTACCGGAAGCAGCAGGAAGCTCAGGTGGATTTGCGGCTGGACTACATTACCCAGAAGCACACATGATCCGGGTTTACAGTGTGTTAAATCTACTGTAAAGGGCTGAGCCACTATATACCAATATTGAAAAGAGTCAATCACAAACTCAAGGCATTGGAAGTCAACTTTAAGATAACATGGAGGGACTTAAAAAGCTTACACAGCATTTTTTTCCCTCAGGAAAGTTTTCTTAATTTCTTAAATTGATGTTGACTTTTTTAGCAGCCACTATGGCTTAATATTGGGATAATTTGAATTCAACAAGAAGTCAAAAAGGCAATTGCATATGCTCAGGAGGCTGCTCATGTAATGTGTTGTGGCTGGGTGTGTTTTCTGTGATTGTGTGTGATTGCAGGATGTTTACAGGGAGATTGCCCAGTTTGAGAAGAACAAGAAGAGGCTGTCACCTGCAGTCTGTGGCACTTTCTCTTACAGGTCAGAGACCTGACCTGCGGTCATATGACTGTGTTCTAAAGTATAAACTGCCTTATTTGTACACTTGAGTCTTGAGTTCTGTCCCTCTTTCCTTCACAACATCTTCTCTGTCTGTCTGTCATCAGGTAGTTGGTAGGTCATTGGTAGGCCAACATTCATATGCCTTGCGTAAATGTTAGCCTGATCCCTGTGGGTTATTTTGACATGTGTAGCTAGTGCAGGGTAGGGCTGAAAAAACCAGAACCAGAACAAAAGATTCTCGTGCTATTATCCAATATGTTACTGAAAATAAAATACAAAAACACAGAAACATGTTGAAACAAAATACACTCAGATTCTGCCACTCTCCCATAACTTATCTGTACATAGGTGTAGTTTTGTTTAAAACATGGATATTGATCATTTGTCCCAGGGTTGCGTGGATTGACTTTAACTTGCATGTTTTTGAAAGGATTACCACTATGTGTTTTTTTTTTAAAAAGTGCATCTCCATTGTCCTGCATGCAAACATAGAAAATGATGACAGATAATAAATGACAGACCTTTTTCTATATAGGATGAGTCAAGTGTACTTGAACGTATTTCTGTGCTGGTTCCCAAGTGATCTATCAATCTGAAATGAAAAGCATATGTCCTGGCACAAACCATAATTGTAAAATGGACAACTCCTAAATAATATGCTGATATTGATCAATTCATAAATAGTAACACTGAAATACCATGCAGATAATGGGTTTCTCCATACAACATCTGTATTCAATATTGAATAGTGGCTAAACCATCCATCATATTTTCAGTGAATGATCAGATATCTAAGCTACCTAAGATATCTGTTTCTCCCAGCTTTTACACATTTGGTGGAATTCAGTACTGTGTTTCAATTCCATTTGGATTTCAGCATGCTTTCCATATTTCCTTCCATTTAAGTGGAGAGAATGTTCATAAAAATAGTTTAATCTCTATTATGATATGGATGAAATATAAACTGTCACCTAAAACTGTCTGAAATTTTCTTGACTGCTTGCTGCTATATAATTACACTGCAGTATAAGAAAGGCTGAATTTAATTGGTCATAAATATAATTTATTTGGTCAGACTGCATGAATACTACCCTGCCACACACACTGTTTTCCCACAGTGCCTTGCAAGAGCTCTCTCATAGTGAGGCTCTCAGCAGCAAGCCAAGCAGGACCTTGGGGCCCAACAACGTAGCAGCCCTAGAGCAGAGAGCCAAGCGGCGGCGGCGATTCCTCGCGGATCAGCTGAAGGCCCACAAGGAGCAGCAGGTGACCAGCATGGTGCCCGACCTAAATCTCAGATGTACCTTTGGAGTAGAGCAGCATACCAACGTCCAAGCCAACACTGCAGAAACGCTCAGCGGCTGGATGGGTTGCACTCCTTTTCTGTGTGGAGGAGTGGCCACTCCACTAACTCTGCCCCCTTCTTTCCCCGTTCCCTGCAGGAGCGGATCCTGGAGGACCAGCTGGTGGAGCGCCTGACCCGGCAGACGCAGCAAGAGAAGCGCCTGGCGGTGCAGCTCATCCAGATTCAGCAGCAGAAGGAGGTGCTGCGGCAGAACCGCATCTTCTGCGAGAGGCAGTACCAGGAGCAGCAGCAGCGGGACTTTGAGGAGGCGCTGGACAGGGACGCGGTGAGACGGATCAAAGGGTCTGTGGCAGTTCTGCCAGTGTGTGTGTGTGTGTGTGTGTGTGTGTGTGTGTGTGTGTATATATATATATATATACATATATATATATATATATATATATATATATATATATATATATATATATATGGATATGTAAGTAAGTGATAAATAAATATAATGATAATATAATATGATTATTGGATTATTGTAGCACACTATTCAGTACCATACTGATTATTATAACACTGTGTGATAGATTGATACACTCAGATGTGATGTCATTTGGCCTTATTATATACACTTATATACTACACTATATTATATACATATACTATGCTAAGTTGCTCTGGATAAGAGCATTCTCCAAATGAATGAATGCAAATGTAGGTAACAATGTAAATGTAACAGTGTAAATGTATGCAGTACACGTTCATCTTTACCACATAGCTTTCACAATGCTGGTTAATAGGAGTGGTCACTAGGTGGCTGTGAAAATGAGAGGGTATGGCTGAACTGCTGTGCACCCCTGCTGTGGGTTTGCCAGGCACTAGCGCAGCAGGCTCAGCGGGAGCACGCGGAGGACATCCGCAAGCAGAACGAGCTGCACGACCGCATCGCGGCCAAGCGGGCCGAGGCGCGCTACCGAAAGCACTTCGACTTCTGCACAGGGGTTCTGGAGCAGATAGTGGACTTGGCCACCAAGGCAGGGGAGTACCGCCTCCTCACTGGCAAGTATGTACCTGATGGTGTGCTCCATGAGTACTTTAGGTGGAGGGAGTGCAGTGCTGGGTCTGTGTTTTATGGTAATGTGTAAGTATGTACCTGATGGTGTGCTCCATGAATACTTTAGGTGGAAGGAGTGCAGTGCTGGCTGTGTGTTTTATGATTATTTTAAAATGTATTGTTCTTCATTTCTATGGTCATTATCAGCATTTTTTATGTCTTTGGGTGTACTGACGTTTATTTTCATATCCCAGTCATGCAACCAGGTCACGATGGAACACAATAGCTCGACTGGTTATACTTACAGTAACATGCAAATAATAATGACTTTCGCAGTAATTACAAAGAACAGCTAGGGAAGGCATGACGTTTTCAGAAAGTGAAAATGTTAAATGTACTATGCACATTCCCTGGAAGGAAAAGTAAACACAAAGCGTCCATAAATCATTTCATATTGCAGAAGCACCAATCATTGTAGTTGCAAAAATTGCAACAATAATTTAGTTACATTGAAGGCTCTGGTAATGCCCTTAATGGGTGAATCAGTGAAGGATAGGAGCAAATCATTCTGCTGTCCCAGCTGTTCCTCAGTGATGTACAGTACAAGTGATTCTCACACAGCATCAGACATACAGCCTGTGCAAGTGCAAGCAGTCCCATGCAGAATGAGGCCTGCGGTTGCTGCTCTTCACCTCTGCTGTGGCACAGAATGCATTCACAGAATGTCACTGTCTTATGGAGTACACATTTTGACTAATTATATCTTTAATCAATTTTAATCAACACAAGATTTAGTTTTTTACAGCAGTAGTCCTGGACAGCTGTTCTTGAACCCACTTTTTAAACTCCTGGATGCCTGAACATTCCTGCACATCTTAGCAAAACACCTTTGACTGATACATGCTGATTTTAGAGTTATGTATGGAGTGGAGCATGACTAGTCGTGCCTACAGTAACATGCAAATACATAAAATATATATTTTTGAAGATGTTAATTGTATCTCTTTGAATTAAAATGATAAATTATCCAAGGCAAAAAGCTGTAAAAAATTCCTTGTCTTCCCTGTGTTCAGTTTAGTGGGGTTCTCATGTGAGGGATGTCAGAGTCGATGTTCGTTTCAGTGAGTGGACCTATAGAGGCTTAGTATATCTGCACCTGCGTCTCCGCAGTCTGATCCCAGGCAAATTGATGCGGGAGTGGAAGGAGCTGCTGTTCAGTGGGAAGCCCCTGTACGAGGGAGCAGCTGTGGAGCCAGTGCCTGCCGACCCAACCCCAGACCAGCTCATCGAGATGGAGAAGCTGGAGATCCTCAACAACCAGGACTATGATGAATACAGCGTGAGTATGCTGGGGGGACCAGGCTGGCAAGGTCGCCTTTAGTGTAGCAAGACAGGGCAATCGATGGGTATTCTCTCAAGGGGTACTGTAACCATTCCAGGAAGTTATCATATAGCGATACCCTCTGACATTGGCTCAGTGTTGAGTCAACATCGACCAAACAAAATTGACCATATGACTTTTTTCACATGAAATGTGTCTGGAGGGTTCTGCTCCTTTCCCACAATTAAAACCTTACACAAACACAAAGCACTAATACATCTGCACAGATATGAGAGGGTTAAAAGTTACACAACCCCACTGACTCGCATTATAAATAACATGGAACCACAACGAGACATGGAAGTGTTAGACTGGGAGGAACAGGATCGAAAGTTCAGTCTTTACAGTGATATTGGTTAAGGGGGCTGGGCGTGATTTATTTGTGACCGTGAGGCGAGTGGTCACGAGGGAGGTCTGTTTGTGTTTCGCAGAGAATGACGGGCGAGTGGGCGTGGCCGGAGGAAGGGCAGGCGAAGCAGCCACCCCCCAACAACAACATCCTGGGTCACGTGGTGCGTCGGCTGCGGGACATCACAAATCCACCTGCGTCTGACCCCCCTCTGCCCACCTTTGCTCGCTTCACCCTGAAGGCCTGTGTCCTGGGGAAGACCTTCTCTGGAAAGACCGCCTGCCTGGCCAAGATCGCCCGAGGTACATCTGTTACAATACCTCCTGCAGCTTTGTCCCAGGCTGGCAGCCTGTTAGCTTACATTGCATATTCTGTGTGCAAGGTGCATGGAGTTTGAGTCTTACTGTGTGTGCATCTCCTCTCCTAGCCCATGGCGTCTACATCCTGTCAACGGGTACCCTGATCCAGGAGGCTGTACACGCCTTCCAGATTGGGGAAGAGACCGCAGATGAGGCCGGGAAAGAGAACAAGGTTAGTAAACCGGGGTTTGCCTCTCTGAGGTGTTTCTGTAAGGTTCTGTGACTCTTCCTTGCATGATAATTTTGTGTCTGTGACAGTGTTAAAGAATCAATCAACTTTGAATGTCTGGATCAATGCATGAATCATTTCCTCTGTAAGACTCTAGAGAGTTGCAGCTCTACCACCAATGGCACTGACGGGGTGGAAAACAGCCTTGAGGAGGAGCCATCTGGATCACCTGAGGCAGGTCTGTGTTTTTGCTTGTGTATTCAGTGGCTAATGAGTAGTATAAAACAGAGGTTATTGCAGCTGGTGAAAAGAGGACACAGGCTGTCTCATCAGCAACATGTGTAGTGAAGACCAAGCATTTACCCAGTTTTGGTGGTGTCATTGTTGTAACACCCCATCCATTAGTTGAAACACAGCTCTCCAAAAAGAGAGAGACCCATTTCGGTAAATATTTTCTTATCTGGTATAGATTGACATTGGATTTTTGTTTTCCTTATCGACAATGTTCTTTTCTCTCTTTGATGGAAACTAGGTGATTATAATTCTCAGGCCTTGGTTTTAGTCAGGCATTTGTATCCATCATTAGAGGCAGCTAACCAATGTCCAAAATTAAGCAACACATGCAGTTTGTATGTGTGTGCTAGGACCCATCTCCCAAGATTCCCAGCAGCAACTGCCCAAGAAGAGAGATGTCAAATCAAAGGTAAGCATGATGAAAGAGCCAACCAATTGTCTGTGAAGACCTTGTTGTCTCTGCTTGTTTTACTTTCACAATTCAATTTACAAAACAGCTCGCTGTGCCAAATTTGAATATAAAAATCCTGTATATAGTACTATTACAGCCAGTATATGTGGGTACACACACACACACACACACACTGGTAATGACGGTATCCCTTCTTCAGCTGTCTGTGAGGACTCAGCATGGAGCTGCTGTGGAGAAGATTCTCAGGAAGGGCCAAGCCATTCCAGATGACCTGTTGGTGGACATCATTGTGGAGGCCATCAGGTGAACCAAACCGTTCCAGTGTTTCCTGCTGAGAATCAAATCCTGGACCCATTCATCCTACAGTGTCTCTGCATTTAGTTATAATTAGGCTTGACAGAAGTGTTTTTGAAGAATCTCAATAGGTAAAAGGCATGTCTGTTGCAGAGCTGTAATTTTGCCTATTCTGAATGTTTACTGCAGGTAGAAGTGTAAGGTTTTGTTTTTTAATAAATGGACATTTTCCTTATATTGAGATTGTAGCAATCTCCTGATAAAATCGTAACAGTTAAAAAAGTGAGTTAGTTTATTCTTTTATTTGTAATGTTGCAGAAATACTGGGAATGCTAAATGCATGCTGAAGTCCATATACTACTTATATATTTGGAGTTGGAGTTTGAGATTATTTGTGTGTATATGATATACATTTCCATTATATCAATTTAGATGAAGATTAAGTTTTTTCATTTGTTGCTTTGTGTTTTATTCCATTTTATGTAGATTGAGTGCTTTACAACATTTTACTCACTTCAAATGAGAGAAACTGAATCTCACCATGTCTAGCTATAGATGGTAATCAGCGTCAGGGCTTTACCAAAACCCAGAAACCTAACCATAAATATGGGCAGAATAGTCTCCGCACTAAAATCTAAAGTACAGAGAACATGCTCTTCCATGGCTCCATCCCCCTGCAGACAGGTTCCTGCGGAGTCCGGCTGGATTCTGGATGGGTTCCCTGTGAACCTCACACAGGCCAAGCTGCTGGAGAAGGCCCTGAGTGGGGCTGACCCGGACAAAACTGACAGACAGAGGGACCGGAGGAAGTCCAGCCTGGCCCTGGATGTGAACGCCCCGAAAGAGCCGCCACCTCCTGCGCCTGCTTTGGACCTGGCTCTGCTGCTGGATGTGTCCGACAGCCTGGTGCTGGACCGCGCCGCTAAGCAGGCCCGTGCGTTTCATCTATGACCATCTCCAGAGACCAGCCCTGCTTTCATGTTACACATTTACATGTGTTACTCATGTTCCTCGCATTACATATTGCTGTGACCGTATTTTAGTGGAGCTGTGCCGCTGTTGGACCAAGCTCAAGGGTTTTCAATGCTATCACGCTTGCCAGTCTAATGCTTAACTCTCAGTCCCAAGTCCAACATTGAATTGTGTCAGCAAAATAAGAGTCAACGCTATGGACTATGAAACTCAGCCCATTCCTAGTTCTTACATTCATGACATTATGCAGTGCAAACAAAAAAATCTACTGCTGTAGAGTTGTTGGACTAATCCACACCATGATCTTCCCAGTAAGCATAAATGAAAGCAGCATTTTCTTGAGGATTTTACGTATTGGAAAAAACTACTATGCTAACAGCACAAGACACCTACAATATCAACACAATTGTCATTTTAAAACAATACCTTTGCACCCTTGATTTTAAGGTGCCTTACATATGTGACTGTCAGACTTTTTATGAGTGTGTTTGGCAATTGTTTACAGTTTCATCAGCTGGTTACTTGTTGGGTGTGTTTTGCATTTGTTTGCAGTTTCATGAGCTGGTTACTTGTTGGGTGTATTTGGCATTTGTTTACAGTTTCATCAGCTGGTTACTTGTGGTGGGTCCATATTAAGTTTCAGCCTTCTGCGATGTTTGGTTCAGGGTAATATCTTGTTCATGCAAAAACAAGTTGGCAGCTACCGTACATTGACAGTGTTGTGTGGGAAAAGCAGTCATAACCTCAGGTCCTGCATGACAAGCTTGCCGAGTTCACTGAGTCCATTAATATAACCGTAAGAGAACAAGAGGTTTCCCAGTTTTAAAGCCAGGGAAAAACTTGGAAGATTCACCGTAAAGAAGTGAATTATGAGTCACTTCTCATGTTTCAGTTTTGTTCTGAGACGGTTAACTGTCACATGATGCTGTGAGCAGTGGTGTAACTGTCATGTCTTTGCAGTTGAGGAGGAGAGCTTTGGGCAGGTGAAGGAGGATACCTGCCCACCTGATGGGGAGGAGCCTCCTATAGGACAGGGTGCCCAAGACCAATCCCTCCCACCTCGGGACAAGAGCCTGGAGAAAAGACAGATTCAGCACAGGTTGAGATGGGGGCTATGGGGTGATGAGGGGGTTAAGGGCTTTGTGTCCACGTGTCTGCCTGTCACCCCACCTAAGTGTATTTACACAGGCTGTGTCAGCCCACTTCTCTCTGCAAAAGAGTGTGAGTAAGGCTGAAGGGATAGAGACGTGTGTGACAATAAATCCACCTGTGTAATCAAGTAAAGTGAGACCCTTTGATTTCAGCAAAGATAATTAAACAACACTTTTCGATGCCATTTTAATTGATTTCTCATCTTTTGACCCTTATTGGTATACAGTGTAGGGTAACTAACTTCTCTCTTCTTACATTACATTTGCTTACCAGCTGCTGTAATCCAGAGAGGCTTACATAGCTTTAACTTTACATGTTATTAAATTTATACAGCTGGATATTTACTGAGCCAGGTCAAGTTAAGCACTTCACCTACAACAGCAGTGGACATACAGGAGTCAAACTGGCAACCTCTGGGTTAGGAGGACTGCTCATTAGCACTATGCCACACTGACATCATGGCAGCAGTGTGTCAGGAGTTTGGCAGGGATGCCCGGCACTGACACCCCTGTACGTTTGTTGCGCTCGCCACAGGATCATGGCCTTCCATGACACCTGGCCCAAGCTGGAGAAGTGGTTCTCTGGGAGGCAGAACATCCTGGTGAGGGTGAACGCAGAGGCGGAGGACGATGTGCTCTTCAACAGGGTGGAGGCAGTCCTGCAGCAGGTCATGGTGCAGCGGGCGGAGAAAGGTGGGGTACATGGCCACATGGCCTCTCCTTTCAATTTTCTGCTTTAATACGTCCTACACTGGGTTTGTGTGTGACGGTGTCAAAGTAGTGTGCTCACTTAGTTGTATCTGTATGAGTTGCGCACCTAAGCATCTTTTTTGCTACCATCTCTTTTGCTTTCAGGTGAGGACGTTGTGAATGACAGAGAGAAGCCTGCATGCTCCACGCCTCCTGCACCAGCCGCCCTATCACGTGCCCCGGTTCTGGTTCCGGTCCCGGTCGCTCCCCCTGCCCCCACGGAATCGAAGCCCACCATTACTCTGGAGGGGCCCGCCCCAAAGTGCTCGAGGTCCAAGTCCAACTCCCGCTCCCCCAAAGGTGTCAACACCATGCTGTTGCTCTCATCTCATATTTCATTTTTATGTTCTATGCTGGTTGTTTGCATCCCTTGATGCGTGCAAAAAAGACTGTACACCAAATCCAAATAGATTAGGATCAAAGTAGTAATGTCTGTTTTTGTGGTCTCCAGGGTCACGGAGTCGTACAGCCTCAGCCAAGGAAGGCAAGGGGAAAACGCCAGAAACACCAGAGGGAAAGGAATCCCAGCGCAGACGGTCCAAGTCTGGCTCTGGTAGGGCGTTAAGAGCAAGCCAGAATAGATTAAAAAATGAAAATGAAATTTTACCAGACCAAAGCCACAAGTTCTTGCACCTGATGCAGCCAAACTAAAGCTGCAGTCCCAGCAAGAATTGCTTGTCAGACCTGCCTGTCAACACTAGTTTTTATGTCTTTATGCTGCAAGGAGGTTAAAAAAACACATGATTCACATTCCTGCATGTTACACAAGAGTTTTCCAGAAATCACAATGTGAAGGAGTCTTTTAAGGTCAGGGTAACCTTGGAAATTAACGAACAGGCAGAGTAAGATGCCGAGAAGGAGCATAAACATGCATGGGAGTGTCAGAATTCCCATGAGTTTTTCCCCTGGCCTTTTAGTGTATGAATCACAGCAAATATATAGGTCTCTTGTCATTTGCCATTAAATTTTGGCAGGGGATGGGAAAGGTACTTGGTGTGAGCTGTGTGTCACGTGATTTACAGGAGGCGGCCACGCTCGTTCTGGGAGAGCGTCTATGTCATCGTCCTCCGAGGACCCCCGGGTGGAGGAATCTGCCCCGTCGGAGGGCCTCCTCCCCGCCCCTGCAAATTGGGTGTACGTGGATGAGCCGCTGCCCAAGGTACTTTCCACCTCACTGAGGGGCCTCAGTGCTTGGAATCCTGGGCCCAGAGCTTAGTGTTTTTGTCTCTCCCACTGATCCACATTACTGCAGCTCATGAGTTGTTCTGAGGTCACTGTGAGACTCAAGGGATATGTGCTAGCTAATGCAGTAATAATTTCTCTTCCTGCATTTCACATTTGTTTCAGCTGGCTTTATTACATCCTGTTCCTGGTAATAATGAAATGTTCGATGTGATGTGCAACATAAATCCTTAGACAGAGAGATAATGAGAGCACATCGGCTGGAAGCCAGAGGAAGGGCCTCCCAAAAACACCTGTAAACTCAAGATGCACACGCTATAGTAACTGATGGGCTGATGGGTGGTGTAAATGCTACTAAATCTCCCTTGCCATTTGGACAAGGGGGTAATTATGCACACAGCT
The DNA here is from genome assembly GCF_013368585.1 of Megalops cyprinoides. Lineage (NCBI taxonomy): Eukaryota > Metazoa > Chordata > Actinopteri > Elopiformes > Megalopidae > Megalops > Megalops cyprinoides. The sequence continues at coordinate 46,741,676 of NC_050586.1, forward strand.
ACTGGTGTACCTGCTTAGCCATTCAGACAAGCAGGCAGCATTAAGTGCGTACTCGGCCCCGACTCTCTGGTTAGTGTAACTACACATGACAGCCAACAGCTACATCTGCAGCTACTGTCTGACTGATCATTTTTATGAAGAGGTAGCATCAGGCTGTTGGCATGTGGAAGATAGTTTCTGAGCTGTCTTGAACATGAGAAGGCAATTCAGAAGCAAACTGAGAATTCCCTCACCCAAACCTGCAGAAGAGGGCTGGTGGAGGAGCATGCATCCTGTGCCTTCAGCAGGTTGACAGGGAGGAGGAGAGCAGGGCAGTTACAGCCAGGGGGCCAGACAGAGGGACAGAGGCAGGGCAGCCATCCACCACCTGCGCTGCCAGGGGACAGGGGAGCGGAGGAGGCAGAGATGGGTCTGAAACAGGAGAGTGGTGCAGCTGACCACTAGGTAGCCAGGAGAGAGGGGACAAGACCCCAGCTGCAACATGCAGGACGCCAGGGTCAGAATCAGAAAAGAAGGTAAAGGAGAGCATGCAGAGAAACCAGGCTGGGACAATGGCAGCATGGATACCACAGATGCATGGATACCACAAATATATATATGAGAGAGACAGAGAGAGAGAGATAAATATATAAAGAGAGACAGACGTAAGGGTCCAGGTGGTTGCTCTCCTCTACTGCAGATGCCCAACAATATAGAATGTCTAGTCCACAGCATCTGCCGATTAGTGCCAAAGCACAGACTCATCCTCAGGTCAAAATCTCCATATTAAGTATACACTAGTCAGTATACACCGTAGTTTGCCACTAGGTGGTACTGTGTCTGAATTGTATTCATTGCAACCTTTGGGCATCACGGCAGAATCTCTTTAATGTTTTCATACACAAGTGTGGCTCACACTTCATACTGATGCACCTGGTTGTCTGTGTGCGTTCAGGAGATCCCAGAATACCTTGCTCCTTACTGGGAGAATGTGTGCAGCTCCTATGTCGCCAACATCAAGACCGTGATGCAGAACCTCCGCACTGAGCGCAACCTGATCATTAGTCACCTGTACAACATCAGGTAAGAAACACCTGCATTACCATTCACCACATCAGGGGAAAGAAAAACTTTATTATAAGAGCTCTGTATATTTAAAATCCCTTGGTGGTCATATAGAGGTAAGTATAATGGAAGTTCACTCATGTAATTAAATTAACTGTCAAAGGTTTTCTATGTAATGAGTATTGTGTAACAGCATATACTTACATAATACATACTCCTAAAATAGGTAATGACAGAGGTACACAGCAAGACCAAGGTAAAAGAAAGCATTACCTGGTCCTGTTCGGCGGTTGAAATACCTTGGCCCCTTCAAGACTGTGCTTGTTCTACTGCTTATACAGTGACAGCTGACTTTGCAAGGAGAAACTATGTAATACAGAATGATTTTGTTTGATTTTATTGTAGGTTACGATCACTAATTCCTGTACTGTAATGCTTGTTTAAACAATAAAAGTAATAAAACAGTAATAATCTGTAAATTTAAGATTGATTTTGATTGTTGAAAATGCTGAAAACTGATAAATACCTCTGCTATGCAATTCCGTCTGCATAATATTCCAACATCTTTATCATCATCCATCACTGGAACAACTCCCACTGGACTCATCCCAATTACTACATCATCAATGTCTACTGACAGTAACTGATAGTAACTATTAGGCATAATGACTCTTATCCCTGAGTTTCAAAAGCATGAAAGTGTTTAAAGTCAGCGAAGTGACCAGGGTGCTGATTGTGCTCCCTTGTAACTGGGCGTAATAAGGAGCACAAGCAGGCAGGAATGACGCTGTGCCTCTCTGGTGCTCCCAGGGAGGACTTCAAGCAGTACCTGAAGCGACCCGACCACAAGCAGGAGTTTGTGTCTCAGTGGCAGCAGGATTACAACGCGGTCCCAGAGGACATTCGGGATGACGTGGAAACCAAGGCAGAGCTGCACCAGCGCTTGGACGTGAGGGAACACGCTAATATACTTCACACACACGCAGGCGAACACACACACACACACACCTCTCACACATACATACCTCTCTCACACACAGACACACACACACACACACACACACACACACACACACACATCTCTCACACATACACACACACCTCTCACACATACACACACACACACATACCTCTCACACATACACACACACACACACAGACACACTGTGAAAAAGCTGGCCTACACTTCTCACAAAAAAGCATGAACAGAAAGAGCAAATATTCAAAAAACAATCTTTTTTTGAATATTTGTTAAGACTAAAATATTACTCTTGATGTGCCAACTTAACATGGTTTCAGCAGGGTATGTTTTGGTCTCTTTTTTGGTTTTTCTCTCTTCCTCCCCCTCAACACTGCAGGACCTGCGGGAGCGCCTCTGGGACATCTGCGACAGGCGGAGGGAAGAGGCGGAGCAGGAGCGCACCGGGGTCGTGGGGGACGGCTGGCTGCAAGACCACACCGCTGTGCTCGTCAATCACTTCTCTTCGCTCATGCAGGTAAAGCACACTCACATACAGCATCAAACTCTCACATGCACACGTCAGCACTACGCTACTAAATGCTCTGCCAATATTCCAGTTTTGGTTCCTGCAAACTGCCACATGTACACAGACATACAGGTGTGCAATGTGTGTATCTGTGTGGAATAACCTCATATGTTTTCTTGTTAAACTGTCATGATACACTGTATCAAATTATTTGTCTATGACATTATCAGTTTGTTCACCTGTCCCATGTGTTTCGCAGGTGGAGGTGGACAGGTTCCAAGACTCGCTGTATGTGCTTCGGGATTACTATAAAGGCATGTCTGGAAAAGGGCTTCCGAAGGCTAGAACAGAGTTTGTTCGAATCCCCCTGGTGGATGTCACAGAGGAGGAGGGAAACCAGCCAGACAAGATCAAGAGGCAAGAAGAGGGCCGCTGGTTAAAATCACATCCCTGGTTGTTCTGTCAGAACTACATTAAAGAGTATATGATGGCCATTTCTTTAATCTGAAGCTTCCTCCATGCTGTTTCTAAAATGAATGGTCATTATGGTGTCAATTAAATGTTTAATCTGGGTCAAGTTCTCAAAATCTTTCCATGGAAGTTTCCACATAACAAATTCCTGTCAAGTTCCTAATATACATCTGTTTAAGAACAGTGCAGTCAAGCACTGACCATATTTAAAAAGAGCATACAATATGAAAAAGTGTCTGACCCTTAGATTGTCATTTGTAATTGGATCAAAATAATGAAGTGTGCTTACACGCTTGAAGTGTGCTTAAAGGCGGCTACTTACA